>NW_026869857.1:0-15000 GCF_018135715.1 Danaus plexippus
TGAGTGCGTCTCAGTGCCTCCTGTCGTTTAGTGCAAAAATCAGTGTGATCGGATCATTTTTGGACAAGTTATTCCCTAAAAACCGGAATTTTAAAGGTTAGAATAACTTTAAGTGCGTGCGGCGCCATTTTTAAAGCGGCGACCCCCAAATTTTTTACTGTGATTGAGTGCCTATCGCCAAGGAGGACATCGCTGCAAAGTTTGGGATTTTTTCGACAAAGGGTTCCGGAGATATTGAGGTGACCCCCAAAAACCACGTGGCACGTGGTCCGTGATCCAGGCCCGCCCGGGAGACGCCACTAGTGTAGCTGGGTCGGGGGGTCCCTCCCGATTCTCCGGACACTTCGAACGTCTCGCTGCGCCAAAAATTCAAGGAGCTGGAACGCAAAAAAGGTGCAGTGCAGTTTTTGGCAACCCTTGTCTAACTTTCGACCCCCATATCTCAAAAAGTAAAGCGGCGACCCCCAAATTTTATTGTTTCATTATAAAGAGCACTCAATCCCCTGTATTTTAAAATCAAGATCGGCTTCGCGCGTGCAACACAATCATTTTTATAAAATTTTTAAGTTTAGGTCAAATATAGGTCAACTACAAATTAACTTTGTTGCCTAATTTCGGCAGGTTCCTGGGGTCCTAGCCTGTTCGAATTATTATAGGTATTATTTTTTCGAGCCCCCCTTTCGGTCTGATCAAAAATTTTTCCAAATTATTAAAGATTTAGGACACCCATTTTTGATTTCAAATTACGATAAAAAACTTGACCCCTTAATTAAAAATAGTTCCCGCAGTCTGATCCCTCTGAAAACTGGTTTCGAGGTTGATCCTGCGGAAGACTACTCAGTGGGTCAGTCAAAATTCAAAATTTTTCAAAAAATTCGGGAAAAATCAAGGGTGGAAAATTCGGAAAATTTTTTGAAAAAAGTTTTTCCGATTTCCGGGAAAGGGTTATAGGAGGATCCGGGCGGTCCTCCTGAGTGCCCTGATACCCCTCATCAAATTTTTGGACCCGGGATCGAGGAATTATTCACATTTATTGTGAATTAAAAATTCCCGAATTCGAAATCCTTGATTCTCCCGAAGTAGTTGGCCTATCCCTAGTTAAGTTTTGTGTTTGTATTGTCGACCGTCCCCCCTATTGGGGACGTTAAACTTTTTAAATTGGAATTGTTAATTATTTTATTTTATTTTACTTTATTATTCTATTTTAAAAACTTTTAAATATTAAAATCTAGTCTAATTTAATACTTTTAAAACATTTTATTCATTTTAATAATTATATTTATACACATATACAAATTCCAATTTAAATTTTAATTTTAATTTTATTCTGAATATTTAAAATTTTTAAAATTTTAAATTTTTAAAATTTTATTTTAAATTACCTGTGATAGTCCCCTATTGGGGCGTAAAATTAGTTTTAAATTTCTGTTGTGTTGTGACCGTCCCCCCTATTGGGGACGTTAAATTGTTTTAATTAAATAAGTCTGTTTTATGTTGTGATCGTCGCCCTATTGGGGACGTTTTAAAAAATTTTAATTAGTATAGCTAATCTGTGATAGTCCCCTATTGGGACGTTAAAGAGTTTTAAATAGATAATTTTGTGTTTGTGTTGTGACCGTCCCCCCTATTGGGGACGTTAAATTATTTTAATTATAAGTCTGTGTTTGTGTGTTGACCGTCCCCCCTATTGGGGACGTTAAAGTTTTAAATTTAATTTATAGTCATTTGACCGTCACCCCTATTGGTGACGTCACTTCAAATTAGTAATTACGAAAAATCTCAAACATGGCACCGCCGCAGGGCAAGAATATAAAAACAATATCAGTCGCACACACAGACGAAAGACCGCGAATAGCCCCGTCTAATGCACAGCCCAGTGCTCGCCCGGTGGAGACCGCAACGGGGAAGGCGAACAGGCTGTACCAGACCGCGAAGTCCCAACTGGAGCAGTCCGGGAACCTGAAGTCGTCCATCAAGGAGGCTGTCCTGGAAAGTTTATCTGAACTGTACGGGACGGTCCTCCAGGTGGACGAACGACTGCGCTCCCTGGAACTCCAGTTGGTGAGGTCGCGGCTGGAGGGGGATGAAAGCCTGAAAAATAAATTAGAAGAAAAAGATAAACAAATAAACTCACTTTTAGAAAAATTAAATTGGGGGGAAAAAATTGGGGAATTAGTCAACAATACAGAGGATATTAAGAAAATAATAAATTTTGATGTTCTAGGCAGATTCGATGAGTATCCCCCGGGTAGAGCACTGTGCGGGAATGTGAAAAAATTGGAGGGCCTGATGGAAGAGATACAGAATGTGAGGAGGGTGATAGAGGATACGGGAGTGAAGGTGGACACGGTCGGTACGCGGGTGGGGGGGGTCGAGGGTAAGCTGACGGAGTACGGAGAAACCGTAAGGGATACCGGAAAGGCCATTGAGACCCTCAAAGCATCGGCGTCAACATACGCCGAGGCGACGAGGGCTCCGAAGCCAAAGGCTCAGCTTCCCCCGTGCCGCCCCAATCACGCGCTGATCGTGTCCTCCACCACCCCCAAGGATACGAGCGATAGCGTGATAGGGAAAGTCAGAGAGGCCCTCGATGCGCGTAGGACGGGGATCCAAATTGAAAGGGTCAGGAAAATAAGGGACGGAAAGATCGTGATCAGCTGCGGGGATCGGCCGGGGCTGGAGAAGACCCAAAGTCGACTCAAGTCCCAGGCTGGTCTCAAACTCGAGCCCGCGGCGAACCGAGACCCGAGAGTGATAGTCCGGAATGTGTTCGGCTACAACACTGAGGCTGACATTATAGAGTCCTTAAAATGTCAGAATCAGAAGTTGTGGCGGGACCTGGATCCGGCGCACTTTAGGGTCAAGGAAGTTTACCGTAGGAAGGCGCGGAACCCTCACCAGGTCCATGTGGTGTTACAGTCTCCCCTCAGGTTTGGCGCAAGCTGACCGAGGCGGGGACCATTTACATCGACATACAGGGCCTGACTGCCGAGGACCAGTCGCCGCTGGTGCAGTGTACCCGCTGCCTGGGCTATGGCCACGGCCGCAGAAACTGTAAGGAGACGGTGGACCTTTGCAGCCACTGCGGGGGAGGGCACGACCGAACGAAGTGTCCTTCCCGAGTGGATGGGAGGCCCCCCGTCTGCAGGAACTGCGACCGGGCTGGGTTCCAGGAGGCGGGCCACAATGCATTCAGCGGAGACTGCCCTATCCGGCGGAAGTGGGATGGTATCGCGCGTTCTTCGGTGAGCTACTGCTGAGGGCACCGCAGCTGTACCAGAGTAAGGGAAGCTTTGTGGTCTTCCAAGCCAACCTCCAGCGTGCCCGTCTGGCGACGCAGGAACTGGTCATGGACGCGCACAGGGATGGTGTTGGGGTCGCCTTAATCCAGGAACCTTACGTCGGCTCAGAGGGGAGGGTCGGTAGCTTCCGTGGCGTCAGGGTAGTGCAGAGAGAGGACGCCAGGACCAAACCCGTCAAGGCGGCAGTCATGGTCTTCCGTGAGGACCTGAGGTTCATGTGAACCCCCGATAATCACTGAGAACATCGTGGCTGTCGTCCTTAAGGCGGGAGATTGGACCGTAGCGGTCGTCTCTGTCTACCTTGAAGGCACGGAGGACATCGAACCATACCTGGCGCAAGTGCGAGACTTCCTGGGGAAGGTCGGCACCAACAGGGTCCTTGTGGGCGGCGATTGGAATGCATGGAGTCCGTGGTGGGGGAGCGTTGGGGAGGACGCCAGAGGCGAAACCCTTCGGGGGTTCTTTGATGACCTGGAGCTGCACGTATTGAACAAAGGAGTCGTCCCCACCTTCGATACGATCCGGGGGGGCAGGAGGTACACGAGTCACGTCGATGTCACCGTCTGCACCCACGGGTTGTTGAGAAGCGTCCGTGAGTGGAAAGTGGACGACTCCGTGACCAATTCGGATCACAGGACGATACGTGTAGTCCTGGGTCTCAGGGTTCCGCCGGGGGGAAACGCTAGGTGGACTACCCGACGTTTCAATACCCGGAAGGCTGAATGGGGTCGTTTCGCCGAGGAAATGCGTAGTGGGTTGGCCGAGCGGGGACTAACCCCGGAGGCCGTTAGTCTGGTTACCGACCGAAACCAGTTGGAAGAGGCGGTAACCAGATACATAGAATGCGTGGAGGAGGCTAGCAAAAAGTCTATCCCTCCCCACAAACCCCCTAAAACAAAGAAACGCTTTCCTTGGTGGAACGATGAGCTTGAAAGGCTGCGGCGCGAAGTAAACACGAAACGCCGCCGGGTTCGATGTGCGGCACCGCGTCGCAGAGAATGTGTGGTTGACGAGTACCTGATCGCTAAGGCGGAGTATGAACGGAGGGTTGTCAGCGCCCAAACGGAGGATGGAAGGCATTACCTCGATGCAAGAGCGGGAGTCTATGTGGGATGGGATCTACCGGGTGCTGAGAAGAGCGGCGGGTCACCGCGAGGACCAGCTCCTCGTGGAGGGCGGAGTTGTGCAGAGCCCGGACCAGTCGGCCGCGCTGCTAGCCAGGACATTCTTCGCCGATGACGATGACGGTACAGACTCCGAAGTCCACGCCGTCATCCGAAGCCGAGCGGACCTGGTTGGCATGCGCCTACCTGATGACACCGACGACCCCCAGATCACCAGGGGAGAGTGGTTCGGACTCTGCGCAGCTTCAACCCTAAAAAGGCGCCGGGTCGGGATGGGTTCACCAGCGACATATGCTGGCACGCCATATGCGCGAGCGAACAGTTGTTCATTACCATCCTGAACCGGTGTCTTGACCTGGCGTGCTTTCCAGCGCCGTGGAAGGGAGGCTTCTGTCGTGGTGCTCAGGAAACCAGCGCGTCCAGACTATGCCCGCGCAAAGTCGTACCGCCCCATTGGACTCCTTTCCATCTTGGGCAAGATCTTTGAGAAAATTCTGTGTCGTCGAATCCGATGGCACGTCTTGCCCAAGTCCAATGCAAGGCAGTATGGCTTCACACCGCAGCGGAGCACGGAGGATACGCTGTATGACCTGATGCAGCACGTTAGGGGTGTTCTTTCCAGGAAAGAGACCGCTCTCATGGTCTCTCTCGACATTGAGGGAGCGTTCGACAACGCGTGGTGGCCGGCCATAAAGTGCAGAATGATAGAGAAAGGTATCCCCGTAAACCTAAGGCGTCTTGTCGAGGATTACTTCCGGGACCGAAGCGTTGCTGTGCACTACGCGGGAAGGACTGTGCGGAAGGCGCAGACCAAGGCTGTGTCCAAGGCTCTATAGGTGGACCTCTGTTTTGGAACATGCTGCTGGACCCCCTCCTGGACAGCCTGGATGGGCTGGGCGCGTACGTGCAGGCGTTCGCGGACGATATCGTGTTGGTGTTCTCCGGGCATACTGCACTCGAGATCCAGCGGGATGCCAATGCCGCCCTGGCTGTTGCGCGGACTGGGGTGTCGTAAATAAGCTGCGCTTTTCCGCCGAAAAGACTCAGGCGATGGTAGTCACGCGCAAGCTTAAGTACGACACTCCGGTTGTGCAGCTGGGCGGGGTTGACATTTCGATGGTGAACGAGCTCAAGATCCTCGGGGTCATCGTCGACAGTAAACTAACCTTTAACAGTCACGTTGCCTACGCTTGTCGTAAGGCAACGGACCTGTATAGGAAACTGTCGACGATGGCTCGGGTGGAATGGGGCTTGTGCTCGGAGATCATCAGGACGATATATTTCGCGGTCGTCGAACCGACGATCCTGTACGGCGCGAGCTCCTGGGCGAAGGCCGCCGAAAAGATCTCTGTGCAAAGGTCCTTTGCTACCGTCCAGAGGGGATTTGCACAGAAGATTGCTAGGTCACATCGTACGGTGTCGCTCAACGCAGCGCTCACGCTGGCCGGCTCCTCCCGCTTGACCTCCGGGTCTGGGAGGCGGCCCGATTGTTCGAGAGCAAACGGGGACGCCCGATCGACGAGCTGGACTCCCGCGAACTGGAGGAGCGTGTGGCCTTTACCGAGGCTCCTCACCCTGCCAGTGAGCCGGACGTAGATTACGTATGTCTGGAAGGTATGCTCCCCGAACATGTAGCCCAGCTACACCTTCCCGAGCATCTGATTTACACTGACGGTAGTAAGTCTGATGACGGGGTCGGGGCAGCGTACACTTATTGGCGGGATGGGGTCGAGGTCCGGACGAGACGGTTGAGGCTGGAGCCGATGTGCACCGTCTTTCAGGCGGAGTTGCTAGCGATAGCCAGGGCTACGGACCTGGTTGTCGAGAGGAACTTCGCCAGCGCGGCGGTGCTAAGCGACTCCCGTTCTTCGCTGGACTTGATCCGGAACCCGGACACGCGCCATCCCCTCGCTACCCATATTCGGAAGAATATTAGGGAGTTGCAGGGGAGGGGTAAAACCCTCCGGTTCTTTTGGGTGAAGGCTCACGTCGGGATACCCGGCAACGAGCGCGCCGACGAATTGGCCAGGCTGGCGGCCAAGGCTAGGGTCGCCCCGGCCTATGACAGGTGTCCAATCTCATATGTCAAACGACGACTGAGAGAGGGCGCGGTCCGGCGCTGGAACAGTAGGTACACCGAAGGAGCCACAGCGGAGGTCACCCGCATGTTCTTCCCTGATGCATGGTGCGCTTATCGGACCATGAGGTGCCTCGACAGGACGTCTGGGTGGGCGCAAGTGCTGACGGGGCATGGAGGATTCGCGGCATACCTACATAAATTCAAGTTAAAAGACAACGACTCGTGTGTGTGCGACCCAGAGGTCGCAGAGACGGTGCAGCACCTCCTGTTCGAGTGCCCGAGGCATGACCGTGACAGATGTGACCTGGAACTAAGTACTGGAAAAAGACTTAATGAAACATCCATAGCTGAATTGATAGCTGATAAACACTCCAGGCCGCATCTGGAGCGGTTCTGCCTCAAAGTTGTAAAAGCAGCAAATGAGAGAAACAAAACTAGGTAGACAGGAGGATGCTGCACATAGTATGTAATTTTTAACCATTCTATATTCAATTCCAATTTTGTAATTTGTTTTAACATTTTAATTGTATTTATTGTTTTAATTATTCAATTTCAATTTTATTTTAAATTTAATTATTTATTTTCATTTTAAATTATTGTAACTCAATTTTATATTTCAATTTTAATTATTTATTTCATTAATTTTATTCCAATGTATTCAATTTTAATCCAGTTTTAAAAATTATTGTAATTATTTTATTTTATTTAATTTTACTTTGAATTTGAATTATTTTATGGTTTTAATTATTTATTGAATTGAATTGATATTTATATTGGAATGGTTTTTATATTGTGCGACCGAGCCATCGGCAAAGTCACAGTACTAAGAATGTAATAAATTTTAAGTAGTTTTAAGAAAATTTGTACTGTGGAAAATAATAAATATTAAAATTCTTGCCACGCAAGAAAGACCCGAGGGCAATAACACCCTGCGATGGCGGGTGCCTTTTAAAAAAAAAAAAAAAAAAAAAAAAAAAAAAAAAAACCTAACCTAACCTAACCTAACCTAACCTAACCTAACCTAACCTAACCTAACCTAACCTAACCTAACCTAACCTAACCTAACCTAACCTAACCTAACCTAACTAACCTAACCTAACCTAACCTAACCTAACCTAACCTAACCTAACCTAACCTAACCTAACCTAACCTAACCTAACCTAACCTAACCTAACCTAACCTAACCTAACCTAACCTAACCTAACCTAACCTAACCTAACCTAACCTAACCTAACCTAACCTAACCTAACCTAACCTAACCCAGTCGCGTTTCACGCTCCGAAGCGCACGCACGCGTCCCAAGTCGTTCAAGACCGCTCCGCACCCGCTCCGACAATTCTAAGTCGAGAAAAATCATAAAAGTGGTAAAAAGTGCTCCAAATTCGACAAGTGATATACCAAAAGTTGCGCGGAAGTGTCAGGAACACGCTTGTGAAAAAATTGTGAAAATCGGACCATCCCTCAAAAAGTTATTAATAAAAAACCTTAAAATTCAAGGTTAAGAAAACTTTAAGTGCGTGCGCCGCCATTTTTAAAGCGGCGACCTATAGTTTTTCAAGTGTAAAAGAGTGCAGAATAGTGAGGGGTACATCCCTACAAAATTTTGGATTTTTCCGGCCAGGGGTTCCGGAGATATTGAGGTGACCCCCAAAAACCACGTGGCACGTGGTCAGTGATCCAAGCACGCCCGGGTGGTGCCACTAGTGTAGCCGGGTCGGGGGGTCTCTCCTGAATCTCCGGACACTTCAAACGTCGCGCTGCGCCAAAAATTGAAAGAGTTACAACACAAAGAAGGTGCAGTGCAGTTTTTGGTAACCCCATAAAAACTTTTAACCCAAATATTTTAAAATCTAAAGCGGTGACCCCAAAACTTTTTTATTTCACTATATAGTGCACTCTATACACTACATTTTAAAATCAAGACTGGCTTCGCGCGACCTCCACATTTAATTTTACAAATTTTTAAACTTTTAGTGTCACATAGGTCAACTACAAAATAACTTTGGCGCCTAATTTCGGCAGGTTCCTGGGGTCCTAGCCTGTTCGAAACACCATAGGCATTATTTTTTCGAGCCCCCCTTTCGGTCGGAACAAAAATTTTTCCAAATTACCAAAGATTTAGGACACCCATTTTCGGTTTTAAATTACGATAAAAAACTTGACCCCTTAATTAAAAATAGTTCCCGCAGTCTGATCCCTCTGAAACTTGGTTTCGAGGTTGATCCTGCGGAAGACTACTCAGCGGGTCAGTCAAAATTCAAAATTTTTCAAAAATCCGGGAAAAATCAGGGGTGGAAAATTCGGAAAATTTTTTTGAAAAAAGTTTTTCCGATTTCCGGGAAAGGGCCATAGGAGGATCCGGGCGGTCCTCCTGAGTACCCTGATACCCCCCACTAAATTTTTGGACCCGGGATCGAGGATTTATTCACATTTATTGTGAATTAAAAATTCCCGAATTCGAAATCCTTGATTCTCCCGTGGTAGTTGGCCTATACCTAGTTAAGTTTGTGTTTGTATTGTCGACCGTCCCCCCTATTGGGGACGTTAAACCCCTTTTAAATTGGAATTGTTATTTATTTTATTTTATTTATTTCATTTTAAATTCATTTTATCCCAATAATTTCATTTTTATTCTATTTTAAAATTTTAAAATATTACAATCTAATTTAATTTACTTTTTAAATATTTTAAATAATTAATAATTTTATTTATACATATAATTCCAATTTAAATTTTAAAAAAAAAAAATTTTAAGTTTTAACTTAATTATAAAAATATAATCTGTGATAGTCCCCTATTGGGACGTTAATTATTTTTAATCTAGTTAAGTGTGTGTTGTGTTGTCGACCGTCCCCCCTATTGGGGACGTTAAAAGTATAGTAGTACATTTAAGTTTGACTTAAATCTGCGATAGCCCCCTATTGGGAAGTAAAATTATTTTAACCTAAGTGTAAGTGTGTTTGTGTTGTTGACCGTCCCCCCTATTGGGGACGTTAAAGTTTTAAACCTATATTTTAATATATATTACATTTCTTGACCGTCACCCCTATTGGTGACGTCAGTTTAAAAAATTTTAACGCATATTGACAATATGGCACCGCCCCAGGGCAAAAATATTAAAACGATAATCGTCGCACACACGGAGGAAAGACCGCGAATAGCCCCGTCTAATGCACAGCCCAGTCCCCGCCCGGAGGAAACGGCCACAGCAAAGGCCAACAGGCTTTTCCAGGCCGCAAAGTCCCAGCTGGAGCAATCCGGAAACTTGAAGTCGTCCATCAAGGAGGCCGTTCTGGACAGCCTGTCAGGGTTGTACGGGACGGTCCTCCAGGTGGACGAACGGCTGCGTTCCATGGAGCTCAAGCTGGTGACATCGTGCTCTGAAAAAGAAAAAACATTAGAGAAAAAATTAGAAGAGAAAGAAAAAGAAATTAACATATTATTAAAAAATTTAGAATGGGGGGAAAAAATTGAAAAACTAATTTTAAACACAGAAGACATTAAGAAAATAATAAATTTTGACGTTTTGGGCAAATTTGACGAATATCCGCCGGGCAGGGCACTGTGCGGGAACACTAAGAAAATAGAGGGCCTGATGGAAGAGATACAGAATGTAAGGAGGGTGATAGAGGATACGGGGGTGAAGGTGGACACGGTCGGTACGCGGGTGGGGGGGGTCGAGGGTAAGCTGACGGAGTACGGAGAAACCGTAAGGGATACCGGAAAGGCCATTGAGACCCTCAAAGCATCGGCGTCAACATACGCCGAGGCGGCGAAGGCTCCGAAGCCAAAGGTTCAGCTTCCCCCGTGCCGCCCCAATCACGCGCTGATCGTGTCCTCCACCATCCCCAAGGATACGAGCGATAGCGTGATAGGTAAAGTAAGAGAGGCCCTCGATGCGCGTAGGACGGGGATCCAAATCGAAAGAGTCAGGAAAATAAGGGACGGAAAGATCGTGATCAGCTGCGGGGATCGGCCGGGGCTGGAGAAGACCCAAAGTCGACTCAAGTCCCAGGCTGATCTCAAACTCGAGCCTGCGGCGAACCGAGACCCGAGAGTGATAGTCCGGAATGTGTTCGGCTACAACACTGAGGCTGACATTATAGAGTCCTTAAAATGTCAGAATCAGAAGTTGTGGCGGGACCTGGATCCGGCGCACTTTAGGGTCAAGGAAGTTTACCGTAGGAAGGCGCGGAACCCTCACCAGGTCCATGTGGTGTTACAGGTCTCCCCTCAGGTTTGGCGCAAGCTGACCGAGGCGGGGACCATTTACATCGACATACAGGGCCTGACTGCCGAGGACCAGTCGCCGCTGGTGCAGTGTACCCGCTGCCTGGGCTATGGCCACGGCCGCAGAAACTGTAAGGAGACGGTGGACCTTTGCAGCCACTGCGGGGGGGGGCACGACCGAACGAAGTGTCCTTCCCGAGTGGATGGGAGGCCCCCCGTCTGCAGGAACTGCGACCGGGCTGGGTTCCAGGAGGCGGGCCACAATGCATTCAGCGGAGACTGCCCTATCCGGCGGAAGTGGGATGGTATCGCGCGTTCTTCGGTGAGCTACTGCTGAGGGCACCGCAGCTGTACCAGAGTGTAAGGGAAGCTTTGTGGTCTTCCAAGCCAACCTCCAGCGTGCCCGTCTGGCGACGCAGGAACTGGTCATGGACGCGCACAGGGATGGTGTTGGGGTCGCCTTAATCCAGGAACCTTACGTCGGCTCAGAGGGGAGGGTCGGTAGCTTCCGTGGCGTCAGGGTAGTGCAGAGAGAGGACGCCAGGACCAAACCCGTCAAGGCGGCAGTCATGGTCTTCCGTGAGGACCTGGAGGTTCATGTGAACCCCCAGATAATCACTGAGAACATCGTGGCTGTCGTCCTTAAGGCGGGAGATTGGACCGTAGCGGTCGTCTCTGTCTACCTCGAAGGCACGGAGGACATCGAACCATACCTGGCGCAAGTGCGAGACTTCCTGGGGAAGGTCGGCACCAACAGGGTCCTTGTGGGCGGCGATTGGAATGCATGGAGTCCGTGGTGGGGAGCGTCGGGGAGGACGCCAGAGGCGAAACCCTTCGGGGGTTCTTTGATGACCTGGAGCTGCACGTATTGAACAAAGGAGTCGTCCCCACCTTCGATACGATCCGTGGGGGCAGGAGGTACACGAGTCACGTCGATGTCACCGTCTGCACCCACGGGTTGTTGAGAAGCGTCCGTGAATGGAGGGTGGACGACTCCGTGACCAACTCGGATCACAGAACGATACGTGTAGTCCTGGGTCTCAAGGTTCCGCCGGGGGGCAACGCTAGGTGGACTACCCGACGTTTCAATACCCGGAAGGCTGAATGGGGTCGTTTCGCCGAGGAAATGCGTAGTGGGTTGGCCGAGCGGGGACTAACCCCGGAGGCCGTTAGTCTGGTTACCGACCGAAACCAGTTGGAAGAGGCGGTAACCAGATACATAGAATGCGTGGAGGAGGCGAGCAAAAAGTCTATCCCTCCCCACAAACCCCCTAAAATAAAGAAACGCTTTCCTTGGTGGAACGATGAGCTTGAAAGGCTGCGGCGCGAAGTAAACACGAAACGCCGCCGGGTTCGATGTGCGGCACCGCGTCGCAGAAAATGTGTGGTTGACGAGTACCTGATCGCTAAGGCGGAGTACGAACGGAGGGTTGTCAGCGCCCAAACGGAGGGATGGAAGGCTTTTACCTCGATGCAAGAGCGGGAGTCTATGTGGGATGGGATCTACCGGGTGCTGAGAAGAGCGGCGGGTCACCGCGAGGATCAGCTCCTCGTGGAGGGCGGAGTTGTGCAGAGCCCGGACCAGTCGGCCGCGCTGCTAGCCAGGACATTCTTCGCCGATGACGATGACGGTACAGACTCTGAAGTCCACGCCGTCATCCGAAGCCGAGCGGACCTGGTTGGCATGCGCCTACCTGATGACACCGACGACCCCCAGATCACCAGGGGAGAGTTGGTTCGGACTCTGCGCAGCTTCAACCCTAAAAAGGCGCCGGGTCGGGATGGGTTCACCAGCGACATATGCTGGCACGCCATATGCGCGAGCGAACAGTTGTTCATTACCATCCTGAACCGGTGTCTTGACCTGGCGTGCTTTCCAGCGCCGTGGAAGGAGGCTTCTGTCGTGGTGCTCAGGAAACCAGCGCGTCCAGACTATGCCCGCGCAAAGTCGTACCGCCCCATTGGACTCCTTTCCATCTTGGGCAAGATCTTTGAGAAAATTCTGTGTCGTCGAATCCGATGGCACGTCTTGCCCAAGTCCAATGCAAGGCAGTATGGCTTCACACCGCAGCGGAGCACGGAGGATACGCTGTATGACCTGATGCAGCACGTTAGAGGTGTTCTTTCCAGGAAAGAGACCGCTCTCATGGTCTCTCTCGACATTGAGGGAGCGTTCGACAACGCGTGGTGGCCGCCATAAAGTGCAGAATGATAGAGAAAGGTATCCCCGTAAACTTGAGGCGTCTTGTCGAGGATTACTTCCGGGACCGAAGCGTTGCCGTGCACTACGCGGGAAGGACTGTGCGGAAGGCGCAGACCAAGGGCTGTGTGCAAGGCTCTATAGGTGGACCTCTGTTTTGGAACATGCTGCTGGACCCCCTCCTGGACAGCCTGGATGGGCTGGGCGCGTACGTGCAGGCGTTCGCGGACGATATCGTGTTGGTGTTCTCCGGCATACTGCACTCGAGATCCAGCGGGATGCCAATGCCGCCCTGGCTGTTGCGCGGGACTGGGGTGTCGTAAATAAGCTGCGCTTTTCCGCCGAAAAGACTCAGGCGATGGTAGTCACGCGCAAGCTTAAGTACGACACTCCGGTTGTGCAGCTGGGCGGGGTTGACATTTCGATGGTGAACGAGCTCAAGATCCTCGGGGTCATCGTCGACAGTAAACTAACCTTTAACAGTCACGTTGCCTACGCTTGTCGTAAGGCAACGGACCTGTATAGGAAACTGTCGACGATGGCTCGGGTGGAATGGGGCTTGTGCTCGGAGATCATCAGGACGATATATTTCGCGGTCGTCGAACCGACGATACTGTACGGCGCGAGCTCCTGGGCGAAGGCCGCCGAAAAGATCTCTGTGCAAAGGTCCTTTGCTACCGTCCAGAGGGGATTTGCACAGAAGATTGCTAGGTCACATCGGACGGTGTCGCTCAACGCAGCGCTCACGCTGGCCGGGCTCCTCCCGCTTGACCTCCGGGTCTGGGAGGCGGCCCGATTGTTCGAGAGCAAACGGGGACGCCCGATCGACGAGCTGGACTCCCGCGAACTGGAGGAGCGTGTGGCCTTTACCGAGGCTCCTCACCCTGCCAGTGAGCCGGACGTAGATTACGTATGTCTGGAAGGTATGCTCCCCGAACATGTAGCCCAGCTACACCTTCCCGAGCATCTGATTTACACTGACGGTAGTAAGTCTGATGACGGGGTCGGGGCAGCGTACACTTATTGGCGGGATGGGGTCGAGGTCCGGACGAGACGGTTGAGGCTGGAGCCGATGTGCACCGTCTTTCAGGCGGAGTTGCTAGCGATAGCCAGGGCTACGGACCTGGTTGTCGAGAGGAACTTCGCCAGCGCGGCGGTGCTAAGCGACTCCCGTTCCTCGCTGGACTTGATCCGGAACCCGGACACGCGCCATCCCCTCGCTACCCATATTCGGAAGAATATTAGGGAGTTGCAGGGGAGGGGTAAAACCCTCCGGTTCTTTTGGGTGAAGGCTCACGTCGGGATACCCGGCAACGAGCGCGCCGACGAATTGGCCAGGCTAGCGGCCAAGGCTAGGGTCGCCCCGGCCTATGACAGGTGTCCAATCTCATATGTCAAACGACGACTGAGAGAGGGCGCGGTCCGGCGCTGGAACAGTAGGTACACCGAAGGAGCCACAGCGGAGGTCACCCGCATGTTCTTCCCTGATGCATGGTGCGCTTATCGGACCATGAGGTGCCTCGACAGGACGTCTGGGTGGGCGCAAGTGCTGACGGGGCATGGAGGATTCGCGGCATATTTATATAAGTTCAAGCTTAAAGATAGCGACTCATGTGTGTGCGACCCAGAGGTCGCAGAGACGGTGCAGCACCTCCTATTCGAGTGTCCGAGGCATGACCGTGACAGATGCGACCTGGAAATAAGCACTGGGAAAAGTCTAAACGAAACAACCATAGCTAATATAATAGCAGACAAACACTCCAGGCCGCATCTGGAGCGGTTCTGCCTTAAAGTTGTAAAACTCGCAAATGAAAGAAACAAAACTAGATAAACAGGAGGATGCTGCACATAGTATGTAATTTTTAACCATTCTATATTCAATTCCAATTTTAATTTTTATCATTTTAACTATTTATTGTTTTAAATTATTCAATTTCAATTTATTTCAAAATGTAATTATTTATTCAAATTTTATTGTAATTCAATTTTATATTTTAATTTTAAATTATTTATTTCAATTTTATTCCAATGTCAATTTTAATCCAGTTTTAAAATTTTATTGTA